>NC_051227.1:17178657-17218657 GCF_015220715.1 Pygocentrus nattereri
GCGCTTAAATTTGCAGATTTGCACTTAGAAAATCAACAAAACATGTCATTTAGCCAGGAGTGTGTTTGCTGACAACTATATATTATACATGAGTAGTGAATATCTTTATTTGTGTAGTTTTGCTTGAATATAGAAACACAGGCTGCGAAGGTTGAGTGCCTGAATGGACTCTCCCTGTTCCATCTTTACAAACTGACAGCAGCGTCCGTGATATCACTCACAGACTGTTCACTACACGAGTGAAAAAAGCAGGTCAGAAAGTGCTGCCTGATGTTTCCCATGTGATGCGGGAACATCACAGGGGCCTGGACAGCATTTTAGCTTTGTATCACATAAACTGTGTGCATTACGTTCTTATTTAAAACACCATAAAACCCAGCTGGACATAAACAGGACATGGACCCAGAGGAGCCGACAGTGCTGACTCAGTTTCTTTAATTGCTCTCAGTTTATGAGCGTACTTTAATAACCACAGAGAGCTTTACTCTTTAAAACTACACAGAGAAATTTGCTTGAATCTGAAGATCACATTCTGTTAAAGGTCTCCTAATTTCATCAGCTGGTTCTGGGCTGTTGAATTGAGTTAACGTGTACACAGACGTTCCTTTGACGAGTCCATGAAGGTCCACGTGCATCATTGTGCATCGTCTGTTTCAGAAAGCCCAAAATAACTGAAGCAAATCAAATAATTCACTGTATCAGACAACCTTATCTGGCAGAAGGACTTCAGCAGGATCTTCATGAGAGGCGAAGGGTTAGAGGCCTTGACAGAAATTGGATTAGAACCAGTTACACGCTCTTTGAATCGAGATGCCGTTGATGTCTGAAGGGAGACTGATTTAAGTAGACGTTATTCAATGTGTTTGAATTAAGATGATCTTGAGTTTGAGTTGACGTCACATCAAAAATGTCAAGATTTATGACTTATTTGACCTGTTTGAGCACACAAGTGTCTTTGATATCTGAGCCTGACTGCTGTCACTGAGAGCAGAGGTGGGCAAATAGCAGTTATAAAATCTTGGACGAAGCCTGAAAAGGTCTGAAAGCAAACATTTAACAACATAACAGCGCGTTAACATCTGAAACCGAAGTCTTTAAAGGGCACATATCATGGAAATCCTCATTTTCATCCTTTATTGCTTCAAATAAAGGAGTTTTTCAGCAAGTCAACATGTACCATTCACTCTCCACTCCATACAGCCTGTATATGGAAACTATGCTGTCCCATTTTGAAGTTATTGCTTCTGTGATATCACAAAAACAACCCATTAAGCACAGCAGTTTAGCCCTACCCATTGTCACTGTAATGAGCAGTGTTTCAGCTCACTGAGTGCTTGAATTTGGCTCAAACCAAGGCAGCCAATCAGAACAGAGCTCATACATATGTCAGTTTTAAAGGTGCACTTTGCAAGATTTTTAGCTTAAAACAGTCCAAAATGAACTAAAATTATCAACAGAATGTGAAGAAATAACAGTTTTGACATCATGTCAAAGACGTCTGTACCATGTTGCAGATAAATTCACAGAAGTTAGCCTGCTAACCAGTTAGCCTCAGCCCATCCTGCCTCATAACACTTTCTACCTCAAGAAGCGATGGTGAGCCACTGTATCGTCGAGTCTGCCATCAGCCCCACATGAGAGAAGGAAGATGTAGTCCATCTATAGGGCGTATTCTAACCTCTTGTCCATCATGTGGAAGGTCCCGGCTCAATCAATTAATCAATCAATTGAACATTGGGCGTACCCCTCATTTACAATGTTGCTGTGTTAGTGCAGAGCAAGGGATTGATAATAATGTGTAAGAACAAATCAAATAATAAAAGTAAACTTAATAAATAAAGACTCAAATCAGGCGTAAAAAAGTTAAACATTAAGAGTGAAAATACATAAAAATATAAGAAAACAGTAATTAATGTCACGATTGGCCCCTCCCGGTCCTCCATGTGCTTTTGTTTTGCTATGGTGTTGTCCATGTACTTTCTTTGTTTTGATTCTTCCCTGTCCTGCCCCCTTGTTTCTTGACTCCGCCCTTGATTTTTCTCATGTGTTTTTCACCTGTGTCTTGTTAACCCTCGTTGTTTTCTGGTATTTAAGCCCTGTGTTTTCCCCTGTTAGTTTGCTGGTCATTGTTTTGTATTGTGGTATTTAACGTTGTTCTTCTGGCCTCCGTTGTGTGTTTTTCCTGTTTTCCTTTTTGTTATGTCTGTCACTCCATATGTTGGCTATCTGACCCTGGACCATTTTGACCCTGACTCTGGATTTTCCCCTAATAATTCTTGCTTCTCTCAGCATGTGCGTACGCCTCGTCATCGCTCCCCAGCATTACAATTAAAGCATAGCTAAAATGCAAAGGTTAATAAAATCAAATCCAAATAAAACAAGAGG
Source organism: Pygocentrus nattereri (assembly GCF_015220715.1). Taxonomy (NCBI): domain Eukaryota; kingdom Metazoa; phylum Chordata; class Actinopteri; order Characiformes; family Serrasalmidae; genus Pygocentrus; species Pygocentrus nattereri. Next base: position 17,181,043 of record NC_051227.1, read on the forward strand.
AGAATAAGATAAAAAAAAATAGACAAATTAATTAAAATTACAAATAATAATAAAATAATCTGAATTAAAATAAGAATATGAATAATAATAAATAAGCTAAAAAATAAATAATAAAATAATTACATTATGGTAAAATGGTAAAAAATCAGGTAAAACTGTTGCATGTAAGGACAGGTAGCCAGTGAAAGGAACAGTAAGCACACCAATGATTGAAGCTCCTCAAGAAACACCATTTAGCAGTAAAAAAAAATAAGTGACATAAAGAGAAGGACAACAAGATCTACCATTAATGCTTCTTTCCACTGCTGGACACTGGAGCTCTTGGAGAGTAAAGGGATGAAAGTTGATGCAGAACAACGTTTCTTCTAGACTGGTAAGGACTGGGAGGAGTGAACAGGGAGGGGGAGGGAGTGTGCATTTCCTTGTTTCTCATGATGGAGATGGACACCGCATGTTTATGGGGATATGTTGTCCTTGTTCGTTTGGAGTATGGAATGTGAATTCAACAGCTTGCATCATCTCATATATTGCTCCTTTAAAGGTGCAGTAACAAAAACAACCTGTGTAATTCTAAGGGATAAAGAGAGGTCGGAAAAGGGTCATGTGAAATGATTCCTGAGCGTAATTCATACATACATACCTGGTTCCTAAAACAACACAGATGGTCTAAGTCAGGGGTGTCGAACTCAACCACTAAAAGGGCCATATTAAAAAATCTCCACAAGATTGTGGGCCAACTGTGTTTTTATTTTTACTTATACATACGTTTTTCCACGACCCAAACTGGCCATTGTTTGCTCAAAATATGCCAAAATACAATGGCAAAAAATAGGCCCTGAATATTTGAACTATTTAAAAGTAATTTAAATAAACACATGAAACGATAGGCTGCATTAGCTACAGATAAGTATTAAACCTCTCTGTCTCCAGTGTACAGTAACCTACACACATGAACTGGGCATTTATATGTATATGTATATATTTTTTGTTTGTTTGTTTTTCATTGTGTGGTGGATAAAGCTGTCGCCTCACAGCGAGGAGGGCCTGGGTTCGATTCCCCGGCTGGGTGACCAGGGTCCTTTCTGTGCATCTTCTGTGCATGTTCTCCCCATGTCTTTGTGGTTTCCTCTGGGTTCTCCGGTTTTCCCCCCACAGTCCAAAGGCATGCAGTCAGGACAACTGGACATGGTAAATTGCCCCTAGGTGTGACTGTGTGACTGAATGTGTCTGTCTGTCTGCCCTGTGATGGACTGGTGACCTGTCCAGGGTGTATCCTGCCTTCTGCCCGATGTCAGCTGGGATAGGCTCCAGCACCCCCCCCCCCCGCCCACACAACCCAGAAAGAGGAACAGCTTAGAAGGTGTGTGTGTGTTCATTTTTGGGGAAGGGGAGGGAGCAAAGCAGTGCATGCTGGGAACTGTAGTGCAGCTCATGGTGAAATGGGTCAAATAGGACAATGTATTGACATAAATCCACTTATTCAGCTGTTTCCTACAGTGGTTTAGTCCCACCCCTTCACACTGAGGTTAAAAGGAGAGTTTCTGGCACTGAATGCTTGAATATGGCTCAGTAGGAGGCAGCCAACCAGAACATTTAACCAGAACAACCAGAGTCCATTTACATATATATCATATATCAGTTTTCAAGGTGCAATTTATAACATTGCTGGTTTATAATTTTCTAAAATGAACTGAAATTATCAACAGAATGTGAAGCAATAACAGTTTAATGCTATGAGAAAGGTGTGTATAGTAGGATTAGGAATAGGATCGTACCAAAGCCCTGACTAAGTGGACTTTGGGAGATCCAGTAAAAATGTAGGATAGGCCTTCAAAGACGGATACAGGTTTGAGTGTCTGCATGTTAAATGGTCTGTGAATTGTCAGTGTAGTATTAGCCTTGTTGAAAGTCAATTCTCTAACCAATCACAAATTTGCTTATTGTGTGTTCTGACCAATCACAGAACACACAAGCCTGCTGAGTCCTGTGGTACAACTGTCTACAGAAACACAGTTCTGTGACAAGTTGTTCATGTCAAAAGCATGAAAAGACTGAAATATGGGTTCGAGCAAAGTACAAGGTGAGCTAGAACATTTCCTCCATGGAGCGATTGTGTTTAAAAGCGTTCTTGTGTTATAGCACCATCTGCTGTTTGTGAGTGATACCTCTGTAGTTCTGATTATAATCCTGGTAAAATGACATTGTTTTATTGATTTTCTGTGTGAAAGAAAGTTAGAGAAAGAGAGAGACATTTTTCAGTTTTTGACCTACTTTGAAAATGCTTGTTGGCCTTTACATTGTATGTAAATTCCATGAAGAACAGACCAAAAGAAGTGGTATTTGGGAGCATGTTACATTAAAAACTTACATAGAAAATAAAGTTTTTCGTTCTCCTGTAAAGTTACCATTTTGGAGATGAAAACATTTAGTGTCTCTTTTTTTCCCAATCTCTAAAATTCAGTAAATAAACAATAACTGTCCATTAAATATCCTGGACTGTGCTCTCTGTAGAATATTTCTGTATATTTATTTCCACTCAACAAAACAGCTAATTTGGCCAGGGGTGCCCAAACATTTGCATTTGACTGTACTTTAGGTGTATGCAAGTACCCCAACATCACCTCTCCTTATAAATGATTTGGACTGCATAATATAGTTGCATTTTTCCCTTCAGTAATGCAGATTGAATGTACTATATTTAAATGTGAATGATGTTCGTCTCTGTAGGTGAGCAGGCAGGTCAACATTTATAAATGCTTTTATTGTATATATATATATATATATATATATATATATATATATATTTATAGCATTTCAATGATATTTTATTTCATCAGCTGTACAGGATTGTTTGATATGAAGTGTTCAAATATTATTGCCATAATAAAAGAAGCATATACATTTTCTAAGCTGCTTCTCCCTCAGGGTTGCAGGGGGTGCTGGAGTATATCCCAGCTGTTATCTGGCAGAAGGCAGGATATACCCTGGATAGGTCTCCAGTCCATCTCAGGGAAGACAGACATACACAGTCTCACACACACACCTATGGGCAATTTAGCATGTCTTTGGACTGTGGGACACAGGGAGAACATGCAAACTCCACAGAGAGAGGACCCTGCTCGCCCAGTCAGGGAACCAAACCCTATCCCTTCTTGCTGTGAGGCAACAGTGCTACCCACCGTGCCACTTTGCCACCCTGCCACCCAGAAGCATCTAATAACTAAGCTTGAATGAATTGATGCTGAGTAGGGAGTTGACCTAGTGCTCAGCAAAGTGATGTGAAAGCATGTGAACTAAGTGTTACTGTGATGAGGTCCGTGCCTCAACCCGGCTATGCTGTGGTAGGGGACACACTTTATGAGTAGCGTCGGGCAAACGGTCCAAGTAACTGGAATGAGTACTGCTGGCACAAGAGGCTCTTCTTCCCACCACCTTTATTTACACACAGACACTTTTAGATATGTACATATTCACACATGCACACATTCGACAAAACAAAACGGAAATAGTCTCTATAACTACAAAATAGACCAATGACTGCAGACTCATATAGCTCTATGTACTCAACTCCTCCAATTATCTGTGCAACTGAAAGAGAGAAAGAGAGAGTGAGCGTTTCCCTTTTTACCCCAGTAATGGTGCTTATATATGGGGTACTCCTCTCCCTAGAATAAATCATTACTGGCCTGGGTAAAACCAAGTACTTCTTACATTTAAATAAATTTACTAAATTTACACATTTCCCAATGTGGGACTAATAAGAGTCACTTATTTATTTAACATTTGATTTATAGTTTTTATATATTTTAAAGACTAAACCCTCAAAACCACTTTTTTGTCTAAACCCAAACAAGACACAATATTTTCAGTATAAAAGTTCATACAAAGCATTCCTTCTGGGTAATTTTGTGAGCATCCTGAAAAACACGAGCCTTCTGAGCCTGAATAAATAGTGAGTAACCATTTTTTCTCACTTTAATTAATGCATAAGCCCTTTATAAGAGCAGTAGTATTGTAAAGTGCTACCAAAAACACTCATACTGAACAAGTTGGTCCCGCTTTATATTAAGTGTAATAACTGTGTAGTTACACATTAACAACATATGCAATAACACTGTAACTACAGATGATTTAGTCATCATTACAGATGGATTACAGAAGTACAGCCTATGGAATTACACATGTGTATCAACTTCAGTGTTACCTCATGTTCTACAGAGGAACCTGTAGTGCAGTGTTAAAGTTACACTTTAAAGTAAGTGGACTGTTCCAGTGTAGTTGTTATGTGTAATAAAGGAGTGGCAATATAGACATTGCTTTGGGTTTAATGCAACACATTTAATGAATGTAATAAAAGTTACATGTTAAGATAAGTGGACCTCTGCTGTTCTGTCTCATTACAGACTGGCTTATAGCTGAAACTGATTACAGTGTCACAGCACTAGCAACATAAATGCTGGCTAAATGTGAGGAAAGCTGGCAGATACAGTGTAAGTAATGTCTTAATGTAAGTTATTACATACTTTTACTGCTGGGGAAAAACAAACGTTCCAGTGTTCCAGTTATTACAATGTAATTACATTTGTTATTACCATTGTGTAAGAGAGAATAGGCTGTTACAACTATGAGATACACTTCATTACATAACGTGTACTTCTGTAATCCATCTGTACCAGTGACTAAATCATTAGTAGTTATAGTGTTGCTGCATATGTTTTTCACATGTAACTACAATTATTAGAGACAATATAAAGTGGGACCAAAAGTTGCCACAAAATCAAACCTTTTAGCCTGTAATAATCCAAAAAAAGACATTCATTCATTTATTTCTTTATATGTGCACTAAGCCTGCATGCTGTGATTGCTCTTTTGGCTGCTAGATGGCAGTGTGGGTCCACAGAGAGACAGATAAACTCTCTTGTCTGATCAGACGGTGGATAGGCGGAGCAATATGGGAAATGAAACTAAGCCTTATCCACCATCTGACAGCACTGCAGCCGAGAACAATAACAAAAGGACGGAAATATGCTGTGATCAAAGCCATCTGCTCTCTGTGGGACTACAAGTGGGTGATATTTTTGAACTATTAAGATGTGCATCTTGTGCATTTTAAAGCATTGCTTACAACACAGTTGTTCTGATCTTTGCTCTTATCTGGGAAGACGTCACTGCGGTCTTGTTCATGTGATTTTGGCAGTTTCTTTCTTCCTCTTAATATGCGAATATATTCAAAGTGATCTGTTGTGTTTTGATGCTTGTCTTCGGTCAGTAATATCAGAAACTGTCCCGCCCAGCTGCTTTCTTACTCACAAATTCTGGTTCTACCTTCTTGTGTTTGCATGCACACCTGTGAATTAGGAACCGTCCAATAGTTTTCAGATGCCTTCAGTGAAATGAAGCTTCTGTGGTGCATAACTCATTTCAGATGGTCAGTGGTATTAATCTGTCTGAAAGTATCCAATGAGTGAATTCGGCTGCTCACCCATCACTCACACAGGTGTTCTCAGAATTGGTATAATCTCTGTAGCATTGACCAATATAAAGGGACACTCTAAAGCACCTGCAGTTGAGCCTAATGTCATCAAGCTCAATGCCAAGTGTTGGCTAGTGGGGTATAAAGTACTCCAAATTAGGGCTGCTTTACTTTACTTGAACCCTGCTACTCAACATTGACGTTATATACAGCTGTTACTCTACCGAAAACACATTACTGACTTACTTTAACTGACTTGGACTTCAGACTGAAATGCTTCTGCTGTGATTGACCCTGTATCTTAATTCTGTTTATTTTATTAAAACAAATGATTGAACACTCCATTTTGCCACTAACAAAACAGTCATAGCGCAACAGAAACTTTATCAAATGTTTCATTAGTGACTCTTCATACTTTTAGCTCATTTTGAGCAGCACTCGAAAACACTAGCCAGAACATGACCAGCGCACACGGCTTTGAGCAGCTGTGCACACATAAAATCATCATATTTTTCATTAAAACACTAAAAAAGCTTACTTAATTCAAGAAAATGTAGGTTACAGTGATGACATTTCGTAATGTTTCACACTGATTTTCAGACTTTAGGACACATCTACTTCAAAACAGTGGGATCTAACTGCCCACCACGTGGCCAGGATGGACAGGAATGCAGCCTAATACATAGTCTTTTGGAATTTGGATAGATACAGTACTTTTACAAATCTATTCATGGTGGAAATGGACAAAGAGAGTCTTATAAGACAAAATAGACTCCAGAAAAGCATGTTTTCAGATTTACCGCAGTTTCACCAGCAGTAACATTACATATCAAACTCAGAAGACACGTGTTGGTTCGCTGGTGGTTTTGACAGCAAATAAATATTTAAATAAACTACATTTGTGTTGCAGACATAGCAACCCCTGTTTCCTATCAGCACCACTGTAAAAAAATCTGAGTCTGTAAGTTTCTGTGCAATGAACCATGTCTCACCAAACCACTCTGAATGACTTTGTTTACATCTCAACCCCTGAACTGTGCAGACATTTTGAAATATGAGTGGACTTCCTTTTTAAGCCTTAGTAGTTTATCTTTTTCCAAAGAAGTGTTTTGGAGGTTTTGCTATGTTTAGTTATTGTTTAGTTTTTAAAAATTGGTCTACTTGAATAGCCTTCATTGTAATGCATACAGTAACTGCTGAATTACTATCACTGTAACTGATGGTCAAAGGCCCAACGCTGATACATTATATTCCCAAAAGTATTCGCTCGTCTGCCTTCACACACATATAACAGTGACATCCCATTCTTAATCCATAGGGTTTAATATGACGTCGGCCCGCCCTTTGCAACTATAACAGCTCTTCTGGAAAGGCTTTCTACAAGGGTTAGGAATGTGTTTAAGGGAATTTTTGACCATTCTTCCAGAAGTGCATTTGTGAGGTCAGACACTGATGTTGGACGAGAAGGTCTGGCTCACAGTCTCCACTCTAATTCATCCCAAAGGTGTTCTATCGGGTTGAGGTCAGGACTCTGTGCAGGCCAGTCAAGTTCTTCCACACCAAACTCACTCATCCATGTCTTTATGGACCTGCTTTGTGCACTGGTGTGCAGTCATGTTGGAACAGGAAGGGGTCATCCCCAAACTGTTCCTACAAAATTGGGTGCATGAAATTGTCCAAAATCTCTTGGTGCTGAAGCATTAAGAGTTCCTTTCACTGGAACTAGGAGGCTGAGCCCAACTCCTGAAAAAAAAAACCCACACCATAATCCCCCCTCCACCAAACTTTACACTTGGTGCAATGCAGTCAGAGAAGTACCGTTCTCCTGGCAACCACCAAACCCAGACTCGTCTATCAGATTACCAGACAGAGAAGCGTGATTCATCACTCCAGTGAATACTTTTGGAACTATAATGTATAACACGATAGAAAGTAATTTCACCTAAAATTTTAAGTAATTACCCTTTTGTTAGCTACTTCTACTCATGTGTCTGTCTACTTGCAGGATACCTGAAATGAGTCAAACACCACTAAAGAAAATCCCACCGAGGGCTGCATCAGTTCCATCTCTCACCACAGTGATGTCTGAACTGACTTTTAATAAAAGCCACACTGATCCTGAGTCAGAGCGGTGAGGTTCTCTACACTACTTCACTCTCAGGGTTTATAGGCTTAAACGTGTACATGCATTAACACTTTGATCTCAGACTCAACTCCATTAATGAACTGATTGTATGTTGTTGAAGGGAATTGTAGACAGAGAGGGAAGTGCGTGAGAAGAACAGGTGGATAATGGAGGACATGTCTGACCTTCAAGATGATGACACGTCCACAACACAGAGGTAATTTAATTCTTATTATATACAGTGCCAGGCAAAAGTTTGGACACACCAGATTGACTGCTTATCCTTTTAAACCCTTAAAGTCTCAGGCTTATTACATACCAAGTCTTATTATTCAACCAGCTACAGGGACTTCAATGTAAACAGGCTGAGTAGCTTTTATAGGTATGCCCCAAGTTTTATTACACACTTCTATAACCTAGGTTTAGCTCGGCCAGTTTGCACTGAATTGTATAATAAAACATTGGGCCTGTCGGTGGACCCTGGCCATTGAAGGGGTTAAACTCTAAGGGTCTTTATGTGGGTCCACACTTCACTTTCATGTGTAAATTACACATTAGTTTCATTGTAGTTACTGAACCATTTACAGTTGTATGCAAAGCACGTGTCTCCCAGTCAATAACACATTTTGTTCCTCTAGAGAGGAACAAACTTAAATATGGCTTTTTTGCTTTAGCATACAATTTTTATTCTTTTGCTGAGTTGAACATACTAAACATAAATAAATAAAATGTGCCATAATTTTATTTTTTCATCAGTACATTAAAACCAGCAAATAAACAGCAAATATGTAATTGTGTATTAAAAGAAGATAGAAGAAAAATGTGGGAAGTAGGTTTAGCTTCATTCTAATAAATGAAGGGTAAATTGACTTGGTGAAATTCTAGATACATACATACAAACCAATTTTGCTGAAAGTTAGAAAAGCTAACTAAAAGAAATTTAGCTTTGAATCATATTTTTAAATTTACAGATTTTACAAAGGAATTCAACTTACATGCTAGAAAATGATATTCATTGGGGGAAAAAATGAAAAACTGGATTATTTCCTAGTTGAAATGTAATATTTACTAGTGGAATGTCAATTTTAACAAAAACACATGTGAAATTTTGATTTATATTGGTAATTTATTGCTGGAATTATATATAATGTAACACAACATACTAATATACAAACCCTAATATCATTATTTTTTTACACATCATTGATTGATATCGTTATCATCAGAAGAAAACCTTGTATCTCCATTCCCATTTTTCAGTTTTTGATATATTCTGAAAATGCATGTTGCTCTTTAGATTGTGTGTAAATTACATGATGAATGGACCAAAAGAAATGGCCAAAAATGACGTGGAAATGTTGGGTTCCATTGACTTCCATTAAAAGTAAAGTAGGCTTTTTCCTTCTCCTGTAAAGTTACAATTTTGGAGATACAAGGTTTTGTTCCAACAACAGCGATATAGGGCGGCACGGTGGCGTGGTGGGCAGCACTGTCGCCTCACAGCAAGGAGAGCCTGGGTTCGATTCCACAGCTGTGTGACCGGGGTCCTCTCTGTGTAGAGTTTGCATGTTCTCGCCGTGTCTGCGTGGGTTTCCTCTGGGTTCTCCGGGTTCCTCCCACAGTCCAAAGACATGCAGTCAGGTCGATTGGACATGCTAAATTGCCCATGGGTGTGAGTGTGTGAGTGGTTGTGTATGTCTGTCTGCCCTGCGATGGACTGGCAACTTGTCCAGGGTGTATCCTGCTGTTGGGATAGGCTCCAGCACCCCCCCTTAAACCATTAGTTGATGGATGCTACCACTTTGCCTTTGAACAAAACACTTCTATTTTTCTGCATCAGCTCAGATAATAAAAAGCCCTAATCATTAAACTTATGGTGATATAAAAACGGCTTTTTTTTAGTTCAATACATCTAAACAAAGTAGAGCTAACTGATATACAAAGTATCAGAAGACCAGACTCGCTTATTTGTAATACAAATATGAAAAGTCATATAGTGTGTATATGTACTATATATATAATCATATAGTGGTTATCGTTTTTAACTGAGAAATTTCTCACATTTGTGGGTTCCTTTGGTCGCTCACGCAACCATCTTGCCGGTTTTTCTTTTTTCTCATAACTCTCTGTTTGGAGTCTCTGAAAAACCTCCGTTTGGAGGGCCATGTAGTCCTAACACTTCACCCTACCCCTCTATTTTAATCACCTTACCCCTAGACATGAATGCACAAAGCAGAGAGCTAAGGGCTAAGTGATAGGGACGAGTGGTGAAATGGGATTGGGCCTAAGTTCCTGTAATTCAGCCCCAGGCACACAAAATACAGTTGTGTATGCAAATGTTGTGGAAGGTGGAAAAGGATGTGGATATGGATATTAACCTAATTATACTTAAATACTTTATTTGAACAGGCAAAGTTGATTTGATGACAATAGTAGTTAGTATATCCTCAGAACATTCAAGAAGATTCATCTTCTAGTGGGGGTTTGAAGCACAACCCATGTTATATTCTTCCGCATCTTTAATATACACTGAAAAAAGTGGCTCATCACATCTACCTAAAAAAATACGTCATGCGGTAACAAGCAATCGAAGTGCTTTTATCCAACTCAAAGAATTACATTCATTAAAAAAATGGTCAAAGTATTTATTTATGTTGAATAAACTATTACAGGTACTGAAGTGTTGTTTCTTTTGGATCTCACCATGTTCCTGCAGTCCAGTTCAGCAAGACAGATCAATCCCATCAGCACCCAGCTGTGTGTCCCTCAAGAGTGACCATTCCATGGAACCTCCAATCACCATTAATGATAAACCACCACCTTCTGGACATCAGTAAGAGTTCTGGCCTCTCTGGCATATACACTCTATATATAATACAAACTCCATGTCCGAAAGAAAAAATAAGACTCCCTATGTTTTCACTGACCAATGCATTTACATTGTGTACATTAAAAAAAATGTAGAATTTTATGCAACTCGCTCAAAAAAAGCTGAGACAAAGGCATAATAACCATTTTGTTACACTACTTTTCCTTTTGTTTAATTGTTTGGGAACTTGTTTAGCAAGAGGAATTTTTGCCCATTTTTGCATGATACAAGACTTCGGCGGCTCAACAGTCCGTGGTCATTGTTATCTGATTAACCTGGACTGCGAGCAAGCCTGTCAAGCACTCTAAAAATCCCAAGATAAGCCCCCACATCAATGATACCTTCACACAAATGCACATGTGCCCTGGACATTGATGCACCACTGCACTATGACAGATGTTGATTTTTACACCTTTCACTGATAAATGTCAGGATGGTCTTTTCATCTTCGGCATGGAGAACTCAACGTCCATTTTCCCAAAAAACTAATTGAAACGTGGACTCATCTGACCACAGCACACATGTCCATGGTCTTTCTGTCCATCTGAGATGAGCTTGGATCCAGAGAACCTGGCAGTGTTTCTGCATAGAATTGATGTATGTCTTTCTTCTAGTGTGATCGAGTTTCAAGTTGCTTTTCTTTATGCAAAAGTGATCTTTTTTCAAAGTTCTCACTCAACAAACAATACAAACTCAAACAAAGCAATTAAAAGCTATGCTGGTCACTTTTCACTGGACTCTAGAACAGTGGAAACGTGTTCTCTGGAGTGATGAATCACGCTTCTCCATCTGGCAATCCGATGGATGAGTCTGGGTTTGGCGGTTGCCAGGAGAACAGTACTTGTCTGACTGCATTGTGCCAAGTGTAAAGTTTGGTGGAGGGGGGATTATGGTGTGGGGTTGTGTTTCAGGAGTTGGGCTCGGCCCCTTAGTTCCAGTGAAAGGAACACTTAATGTTTCAGCACCAAGAGATTTTGGTCAATTTCATGCTCCCAACTTTGTGGGAACAGTTTGGGGACCGCCCCTTCTTGTTCCAACATGACTGCGCACCAGTGCACAAAGCAGGTCCATAAAGACATGGATGAGTGAGTTTGGTGTGAAAGAACTTGACTGGTCTGCACAGAGTCCTGACCTCAACCTGATAGAACACCTTTGGGATGAATTAGATCGGAGACTGCAAGCCAGGCCTCCTCATCCAACATCAGTGTCTGACCTCACAAATGTACTTCTGGAAGAATGGTCAAAAATTCCCATAAACACATTCCTAACCCTTGTGGGCAGAAACCTATTAACCCTATGTATTAAGAATGGGATGTCACTCAAGTTCATATGTGTGTGAAGGCAGATGAGCGAATATATATATAGTGACCACCTCCTTGTTTCTACGCTCATTGTCCATTTTATCAGCTCCACTTTCTATATAGGAGCACTTTGTAGTTCTACAATTCCAAACTGTAGTCCATCTGTTTCTCTGCATACTTTGTTTGCCTTTTACCCTGTTCTTCAATGGTCAGGACCCCCAAACATGTCTTGGATGATGTACTGCATTTAGCTTTTTTTGGTCATATTCATCTGTTGTTAAAAATAATGATGTATTCTTTTGGCTCGATTTATGTTCCTGCAGTCCAGCTCAACAGGACAGATCAGTTTCTTCAGCACTTAGCTGTGTGTCCTTCAAGAGTGACACATCTATGGAGCCTCCAATCTCCCTTAATGATAAACCTTCAACCTCTGGACATCGGTAAGAGTTCCACATTTCAGTATTCTTTAACATGTTCTTGGCCTCAGCTAAGTTGGGTTTCATTGAAGTAGTTAGCCATGCAAAGATGTGCATCAGTTGATTTATTTCTTTTACTGTGTCACTGTTTCTGCTTTGTTCCTGTGTCTGTTTCTTGCTCTGTTTTGTAGCCGTGTGCATGAGTTTTTGTTTTGGTTCTTGTGCTCCACCCTTTCCCCGCCGTCCCTATTAATATACTGGCCTGTCTGTAGTCTCTGTCTCCTCCCCCTCCCAGGTCTTCCCCATTTGTTCTAGCCTTTATCAAGCCGTTTGTTTTAGTTAGTGTTTGTCTGGTCTACTTGTCACTTGTCGCTGTGTGACTAGCTCATGTTTAGGTTTGCTCAGTGTTTCTTTGTTAAGCTTAGTAGTTTGTTATTTTGTCTTCAATGTTTCGGTTATTAAAGAGAATGCTCATAAGTACATCCAGCCTCCTAGTTGGTTCCATACATGACATATTGCTAGTAATAATATTCTGGAGATAGAACATAAAAAAGAACTAATTTAGCAATGGCATCAACACAAGTTGCTACAGATGCTGAAGTGTCGTCGTCTCTACTGGCTCTATCCATGTTCCCTCAGTCTGGTTCAGCGGGACAGCTCAGTCCCATCAGCACCCAGCTGTGTGTCCCTCAAGAGTGACCACTCTATGGATCCTCCAATCACTATCAATGATAAACCCCCACCTTCTGGACAACAGTAAGAATTTTGACCTCTCTGATATTATTACTCTTCATATAATACAATACATTATAATTCATTATAACATTGATGGTCTTACTTTTTTCAGTGTCATATGTTTGCTATATAAACACTATATGAAATGTAACACGTTAATACCATTTTTAAAACATCGGACACCCTTGATGTTCTCCTTGAACTAAGTACCATTCTGGTTTGGCCAGAATGACGTCGCTGAGAAGTAATGAAACTAGCAGTACTGTGGAACAGAGCATCTGCGTCCATCCTAAAGGCCCTGCAATGTAAGTAGCTACAATCATATGCAAAAGTTTGAACACCCTGGTCAAATAATGTTTCGTTTATTTTTCTAAGAGAAAATAAGTTGGCACATCCTCTATAGAGAAAACACTTCAATATGGCCTTTACTTTTATTACTTTTAATTCATTTCATTTGTTTTGCAAATAAAATATAAAATATAACTAAAAATGGTATAACGTTTGCACAGGCCACATTTTATCTGCTATTTTTTCACCAATGTGTTTCCAAAATGTGCAGAAGTGTGTTGTCAATAGATGTGTGAACTTATTTATACTCAATAAAAACAACTGTCTACAAAACATGGAATATGCTCTGGGTGCCCAAACTTTTGCACACAAACTAAATTTTTAAGCTTTCATTTTTCTTTCGCTTTTTAGTTATTTTTCTAGCACATTCCAGCTGTTATTTACATTGATTATATATGCACTACACATACTTTCTTAAAACCATAAGATCATAATAAAGTTAAGACTTTTTATTCAGTAGCTACAAACTAGAATTTTGTCTTTTAAATGAAATGATACAATTACTCACATTTAATATGACCCGACATTAGATAACAAAGTACTAAATCCAGATGCAAACAGTCAAAATTCTGGAGTTGCAGATATTAGAGAGCTTATTACAGATATTACACTAATATCTTACAAATTTTCATACACTACTGTTGAAAATGTAGACATTGCATACATTTAGATCTCTTGGTAACATAAATGGTTAAATACCCCAGTCAAAAATACATTTTTTTGGATAAGTCAACACATTCTTTACATTTTCATTTCAGTGCACAATTTCTATTACTACATTTTCTTCTTTATAGAAAATCAACAAATGTTGTGACCAGGGGCAATGTATAAGGTTTTATTGTAACAGCAACTATAGTTATTATATATTTATTTTTATTTGGATACTGTGTGTTAAGTTATTAACTGTACATTTGAATTATGTGATGATTTCTTAGGCCAGCATTTACTGGGCATGAATCATATGAGAAGTATAAAATCAATCTGAAGGAAAGGTTTCAACGATTATCTGACGGACTACAGCATCATGGACATTCAATGCTCCTTAACGAGATCTACACAGAGCTCTACATTACTGAGGGAGGAAGCGGGGAGGTCAATAATGAACATGAAGTGAGACAGATTGAGATGGCAGCCAGGACACAGTCATCAACGGACGACACACCAATCAAATGCAATGATATCTTTAAACCTTTACTTGGACAAGATAAACTGATCAAAACCATGCTAACAAAGGGGGTGGCGGGTATTGGAAAAACTGTCTCTGTGCAGAAGTTCATTGTGGACTGGGCTGAAGGTGAAGCAAACCAGGATGTCCATTTCATATTTCCACTTCCTTTCAGGGAGCTGAACTTGATCAATACCCAGCCATTCAGTCTGAAGGGTCTTGTTCATAACTTCTTTCCACAAATTAAAGACATGAACTTTACTCACATTGCTGATCACAACACCGTATTCATCTTTGACGGCTTGGATGAACGTCGTTTGTCCTTGAACTTCCTAAATGGTGCAGTCATAACCAACGCAACTGACAAGACCACAGTGGACAATCTTTTGACAAACCTCATCAATGGCAATCTGCTTCCCTCTGCAAAAATCTGGATAACCTCCCGGCCAGCAGCAGCAGGCCAGATTCCTCTCGAATTCATTAGTCAAGTCACAGAGATTCGGGGATTCAATGACCCTCAGAAAGAAGAATACTTCAAGAAAAGGATCACTAACCAAAGTTTGGCTGACAGAACCATCACGCACTTGAAATCTTCTAGGAGCCTCTACATCATGTGCCATATACCCGTCTTCTGTTGGATTTCTGCCACTGTTCTGGAGAAGATGTTAAGAGATGCAGAAGGTACAACAATACCCAGGACCTTGACCCAAATGTACACACATTTTCTCATCATCCAAACATGCATCAGAAAGGAGAAGTATGTTCAGACTGGACATGTTGACAAGGAGATGATTTTCAAGCTTGGACAGCTCGCTTTCAAACAGTTGATAAAAGGCAACCTGATCTTCTATGAGGAAGACTTGAAGGAGTGTGACATCGATGTCAAGGATGCTGTAGTATACTCAGGAGTGTGCACACAGATCTTCAGAGAGGAGTCTGAACTGTATCTTGGGCAGGCGAAGGTGTTCTGCTTCGTCCACTTGAGCATTCAGGAACATCTTGCCGCTTTGTATGTCTATGTATCCTTCAGTGAAGGTAACAAAGTGGTGCTCAATCAGTGGAATCCAGCAAAGATCGCTCCTACCTTTTCATGTTCATCCATCTCTGACCTTCAAAAGAGTGCAGTGGACAAGGCCTTGAGAAGCACAAATGGTCAGTTTGACCTGTTTCTCCGCTTCCTTCTTGGCCTCTCACAGGAAAGCAACCAATCTCTCCTGCAAATGCTGCTTCCACACATATCAGCGTGTGGTTCCCAAAATGTTGAACAGACAATTGAATACATCAAGATTCGCCTCAGGATGAACCTCTCTCCAGAGAAATACATCAACCTGTTTCACTGCCTGAATGAGCTGAATGACTCTTCCTTGCAGGATGAGATACAAAACTTACTTAGTGCCAGACGCCTTTCCAAGACCAAACTCTCCCCAGCACTGTGGTCAGCTCTGGTGTTTGTGTTGCTGACCTCAGAGAGGGAAGTGGAGGTCTTTGACTTGAGGAAATACAGCCTGAACAATGCAGACGAATGCCTTTACAGAATGCTACCAGTTGTGAAGGCCTCTAGAACAGCTGAGTAAGTTTCTGAGTATGCTAGTGTGTGTTACACATATGTAATCGTAGAACGTTTAAAGTATTTGTTGAAAAATCAGACTTTCTGCTTAATCCTAACATAGTCAACAAGTAATGAAAGCTAATATTCCACTAATTCATGTGCAATCTCCATACCACTGCTGTCGGAAGAAAACCTTGTATCTCCATTTGTGTTGTTTATCAGCTCTTGGCATAGTTTAAAGATGCCTGTTGGCCTTTATACTGTGTAAATTTCATGATGAATGGATCAAAAGAAACAGCCCAAAATTACGTGGAGAAAATTCTGGTTCCATTGACTTGCATTAAAAGTAAAGCATGTTTTTTGCTTCTCCTGTAAAGTTGCCATTTTGGACATACAAGGTTTTGTTTCAAAACCAGTGATACTTAAGTTATGATACTTGCTCTCTCATAATGTTAACTGCTTTCAGAATAGCTTCAAAATTCGAGGAGTGGGTGAATGTGCCCCAGAATAGAACCATAAAAGCTAATACATCAGTCTCGTTCCCTTCACGTATGTGTGGGATGTGTTGGGTTGGTGGAAGGTCACATACCTCAGAGATCTCACCTGAAGTTTGTTAAGAATTTCTGCAGTGGTAGCAGTGGCACAAGGAACTTTAGCACAGCAAGGCTATCAGAAGGAGGGTGAATGCTGTTCTCTGCAAGATATGACCAACAATTCCACAAAAAAGTAGTGAAAATACTGTCAGTGTATTAGAGGTCTGCAAAATGTTTTTTTTCAGCATGATATTTTCTGTCATGCTAGTAAACTCTTAGACCCAATCCTATTTTATTTTTACCCCTACCCGTTGTTTTTGAGTGTCATCAAAAGAACATTCTTCATTAACAGGCTAGTAGTGCTGCTCTGTAGGTGACCCTGCCAGTCTGCAGTGATAGACAGGAGGGTGAAGTTCAATTCCTCACCACTGGACTTTAGTTACATTTAGGGGATCATATGCCTTCAAAGAGGGGGATGTGACAGTTATTTCCCACCCCTAATTCTTCAGTGATATGAAGCTGAAATCAGATATTTGCCAGCTTCTTGTTCAAATTTTCCCATTTCACCTTATATCACATTTCTGATGCCTGAGCCCCCAGAATGTAACTGCTACACCATTTAAGGTGAAACTGGAAATTTTGCCAGCAAACTACTGATACCTCAGCATAGTACAAGCGATTCTTTTTTCTTGTTATAAAAAAAAACAAAAAAACCATAACAACATTAAATTAAGATAATACAGTGGTTATAATTTTTAACAGAGCAAATACTCAGATCTGGGGGTTTCTTCGGTTGCTTAGGCAGCCTTGCTTGCTGTTTTTTAACCCTAACACTCCATTTGGAGTGTGCCTCTAAAACTTCAGTTTGGAAGCCATGCAGTCCTGACACTTTGACCTACCTCTCTATCTCAGCAAAAACTGGGACACCCTACCCTTAGACATGAACAAGCAAAACAGAGGGGTAAGGGCAAAAACGACATGGGGTGACGGATGAAATGGGATTGGGCCATAAGTAACAGAGCAATGCACTGTTATTGTTCAAGTTTGAATTCAGGTTTAAAATGTATTCGAGCTGGATGAGATAGAGTCTCAAACTCTGGTTGGGTTTGGATCTAAATTTCATACCTGTGCAGATCTGTACATTAGAGATCTTAGTTGTAACAGTGCAATAAAACTAACCCTGTCATGTGGAGGCTGTCCTTTAGCCTGGCTGGCTTTCACTGTGAGGTGTTTACATGCTTCAAACAATGCTGAATGAAAAAAAAAATATGGTAGTGAATTCTGCAATTTCAGGACAAAACTTTGACTTTTAAAGTAAAAAACAGTCTACAGGGTGGATGAGAATATCACACAGGATGTTACTGGAGTACAAGAACATAAATAAGAGCATGTGATTGCAGTTGATGACAGGAGATTGTCATTCTGTGTGTTTGACTGATAACTCTGTGATTTTTTTTTTCAAGATTGTATATTATTGTTTACAAAGTGACCTTTTGTAATGTAATTTATCATATTGTGATTTACCTTCCAGGGTCAGGCATTGTAACCTCTCCGATAAAGGTTTTCAAGCTCTGACTTCAGTTCTTAGCTCAAAATCTTCAAATCTTAGAGATCTGAAACTCAGTGGTAACGTAATGCATGGGTCTGGCACACACTTTCTTTCTGAAGGTCTCAAGAGTCCACACTGTAAACTGGAGACACTGGAGTGAGTTCAATTCTTTTTTGAACAATTTTAATCATTGTACTCAAACAGTTTCATGATTTGAGTTCTTTTAATATTTCAGAATATTTTTTCTGTTCTGTTCCAAATTGAACCTTTTTTTCTCCTTCCTTTTGCCATCCTTTTTTATAGTCTATCTGATTGTGATATCAAAGAAAAAGACTGCAGTTTACTGGCATCTGCTCTCAACTCAAATCCTCTGCACCTGAGAGAGCTCGACTTGAGCTTCAACTTTCTTGGAGATTTTGGTGTGAAGCAGCTCTCTGAGGTCCTGCGGAATCGAAGCTGTAGGCTGGAGAAATTAAAGTTAGTTCCATCCTTTACTTACCACATCACCTACCTGAATCAATGACATTATGTTTTTAACTGTAAACTGATCTTTATTTTCAGGCTGTTTTCCTGTGAACTAACAGCAAAGAGCTGTGTGGCTCTGTCTACAGCGCTGAAAAGCAACACCAGCCTGACTGAGCTGGATTTGAGTAAAAATGCTCTTCGGGACTCTGGAGTAAAGCAGCTCTCTGCAGGACTGAGGAATTCTCACTCAAAGCTCAGGAGTCTTAGGTAAGATCTGGCCTATTCTTATTAATACTTTTACTCAATTATGCACCAGTGATCTTCAAAGTGAATGTATCCTTTCAGAGCTTTGTAATAACCTCCACAGACATTTGCATTGCAACTGTGTCATACAAGTGAACAATTCCTTAGTGCATAATAACAGTGTTACAGTTTTGCCAGTTGAGTCATTCTGTGGAAATGTCCATTTTTGTGTCCCTAGCGATTGAAAAATATGTTAGGTTATGATTTATGTATATTTTAAAATAGAACAACGTTATTTTAACATTTACACCTTCTTGAGCCATTTATTTAGCAGTATTTCATTGTACATTAGAAATGTCACTAGTGACTACTGTCTCTGGTGTTATCTTTCTTATGTGTAACACCAATAACGATCAGTAACACCAGTGACTCATATGGTTAGATAAAAAAAGTGAATTTTTCTGTAGAATGACCCAGCTCTCTGTCAGGTCTACATAGCAGTAGCCCTAACAGTTTAAGGAGGCCAGGTAGAACAGGTAGTGGTCCATTCAACAAGGGCTGAAGTCACTGTTACACTTTGCCATCGCCCACCAAACTCCCGGAAATACCAAAGGATAAAGCAGTTATGACATAATAAAGTTTTGACTGAGCTCTCTTGGAATTCTCCTTCAACACATTCACAATCATATTCATCCACATGGGGAAGGGGTCTGAAGCACAACCCGCATTAGTGTTCTTCTGCATGTTGCATGTAATTACATCTTCCCACCAGAGAGGTCTGCAAATCTTCAAATGCTACATAGTGTTGCTTTAAGACAGAGTTGCCAGATGGGGAGAAAAAGTAAATGTATATCTCATATTTAGCTGTTGTTTTTTCTGCAGCTCTGTTTTGAATATTGCCTGCCTTGAACATCACAAAAATTCTATGGTTAGTTATATCAGTCAAATTATATCAGTATATTCCTGTCAATATCAGTGTTTCTTAGCCATGTTAAACTGTTCAGATTCTCTAACAGGCGGACATCTGGTTTGTGAGACTAGCTACCTATAGACTTTAGCTCCATCCTCAACTGACCCCACCTGATTCATCTAATTATTGCTGTCAGAATTGCTGGATTGGCTAAATGAGGTGTGTTAGATTTGGGTTAGAAAGGATTTTTTGACCACTGATGTATGCAGAAGTGTGCTTCCCAATAGCATCACAACAGCAGTTGTCAGGCGCAATACTGGAAAATACTGCCCTTTACTGTAATTCGAGAGTGTAATTCAATACTTCAACTAGCTATTCTATAAGCATATAATGTACATTATACCAAAATAATAACCATTAAAATAAGCATATGTCTGTGAAATGAAGATATGTATGGTTTATTTGCATGCATTTAACCTTTTTTATACTGACACTATAATGTGTGTATATATATATATATATATATATATATATATATATATATATATATATATATATATATATATATATAAAATGATATAACAAACCTATTTAACTGACCAGTCTAACTGTCTCTCTCCCAGCCTGGCAGACTGTGGCCTCACGGTTATTGGCTGCAGTTCACTGTGTGGTGCCCTGAGGTCAAAATTCTCTTATCTGAGTGAGCTGTATCTGAACTTCAACTCACTCAGAGACACTGGGGTTAGGTTCATCTGTGAATGTCTGAAACAGCCACACTGCAAGCTAGAGAAACTAAGGTAAATATTAACTTATTTAACTCAAATACAAATATATGGTCCAAAGTAACCAAGGTTGTTTTGTTTGAATAGTACTTTCTGCTAAACCCATTCAAATAACCTTAGAGAACAATATTTGTGCTCTGTTAAGAAAGGAGTTACTTAGTATAACTTCAACATGGACCACGTTGTACAATATTTTATACTTACTGATGGTGTCTAATGGGCCGTGTGCTGAAATCTAACTGAAAGCATGCTGTAGCCTGTCACAGTGTGATATCTCAGAAGAAGGCTGTGCTGCTCTGGCCTCAGCTCTCCGGCTGAACCCGTCACACCTAAGAGAGCTGGAACTGAGTGGGAACAAACCAGGAAGTTCAGGAAAGCAACTCCTCAAAGCTCTGCAAGAACATAAAGACTTCAGATTGGAAAAGTTAAAGTGGGTGTGCTTCTTTTGTCTGATGCATTGTGGTTACTGAATAACTATTGGATAACTCTTAAGATGAATAGTTGAATAACTAATAGAGTTTACAGAACGTACCACATCATTTGTCTTTGACCTACTATAATTCACCACACATTGCATCACAACAGCAGTTAAAGGGCAAAATGCAGTAATATTGGAATCAGGCATGTGCACAGATCCCCTGTCCATTAGTCCTCAGCAGTAAACGGCACTAATAAACCAACTCGTATGGAAAATGAATATATAAAGATATTTATTAAATACTTTTAAACTTTGAAACCAAAAATGCACATTATTTATTATTATTGTTTGAAATGTATCTCACATGTAAAAAAAGGGATTGAATTTCACTTGTAAATCATTATAGAACAATGCAGTAAATTCTAAGTTTTAAGGTTTAAGTGAGAATGAAGTTTATGTAATTTTATAAGTGCTCAGTATGAACCTCCTCCAGCTGTACGGACATCAATGCCATAGTCAAATCCATCTCGTACTTGATTGAGCATGTTGGGTGTCATTGCACTCACGGCTCTTTCAGTGCGGAACCAACAATGAACACTCCGAACTTTTGGAGGTTCACTGCCCAAGAAAATCAAATCGCACAGTTATGACATATTCACTCTTATTGAAGTGGAGAACGCAACACCGGCCTTGAGAGAATAGCAAATGAAGTGCTGATTTGGTGCTGGCTAATGCCACAGACTGAGTTCATTACTGTTTTTATAATTTTTATATGTGAATATGAGGATGAACAGCAGCAGCAAGAACTGCAGGTGTGAAAGAGCCAGTTAAGGAGGATGAGGAGATATCCGAGCAGGTGGACAGGGAGAAATTGTTCATTTAAGTTACTTGGATGACATTAGCATCGTTTGTAACATATTGGCTTATGATATATATATGATTATAATGACACATATAGACAAACTATAGAAAACTTGCATTTTCAAGTTATTTGTAACAGTAAAACTGTAACTGTCATTTTGGTGAATGATTGTTGGCTTATTTTGCTTCTCTTTGTGGTTAACTCTTTGTAGAATATAGAAGACTAATGCAGGATCATCTACTTGGGACAAGACAAGAGGTCTTCCGCTATGACCAGTGAGGGGTTTCAGTGCAGTACACTGTATGTATGTATATGAAATGATAGCACAGAAGAGGAATGTGGGGTATGACTTACATTATGTACATCCAAACCAGGAGCTGGACAATGTCTTTATGGAGTCTGATGTCCCCTGTCCCTTTTTTGATCCCTACTGTGTCATGTGACTCATGAGGACATTTTCCTCAATTTAACACAGCTTTCAGTGTAGCTCCATTATACATTCAGTAAGCTCTCCAGTAAACCAGCCTCAAATTCTGGATGATGTAATGTCTGGATTCATGTAGCCACTGCAGTGGAATCAGCACTTTTTTAGGAATGTATTTTTTTTCTAGCAAATCACAGCCACAAAGCTACTGGATATCTTTCACTGAGTCAATTGGATGAATTCAACATGCCAGTGAAAGGAAAATATCAGTTTAGCACCGCACATCACAAGTGTCTGTTTTGAGAAACTTTTTTTAGGTGGGACAGTCTTCAGAAATGATAATGACCATTACACAATCAGTTTCCACTCTATTTATTACTACTAGTATTAAAATCTTCTCTCACTAGATGTCCTCGCAGGCATCTGCTTCCAAGACTACTTAATAGAGAACACAGTAAGAGCTTTTATTGGCTCTGTCTTTACAGTGATTATTGTACCATTTTAATGGAGAAAATACTTACATTTGTGTAAGTGTAGTACCGTAATAATGTAATACTTACATCTTGCCAGTTTTTCTTTTATCATAACATTCAGGAGTGTGTCTCTGAAAAACTTTGGTTTGGAAGGCCATGTAGACCAAACACTTCTCCCTACTCCCCATCTAAACGAATGGTACACCTTAACTCGTGAATACACAAAACAGAGGGCTAAGGACTAAGTGGTAGCGACAAGGGGTGAAATGGGATTGGGCCTAAGTGTGATAATGTGGTGCTCCTAACTCAACAGATATTGCTCCACTTAGTTTATTACTGTTTTTGCAACTTTCATAAGTGAGTTATGTGAAGATGTACAGCAGCAGCAAGAATGGCAGGTGCGAAAAAGCCAGTTAATGGATGAGGATGATAAGGAAGATAAGAGGATGAGGAGATATCCGAGCAGGTGGACAGGGAGAAATTACATTAATTTGACGTGACTCAGATATGAATCAGCTGTACTGTTTTATAAATGAGTTACTCGATTCATCAATTTTTGTTTGATCCTGCTTCAAATGCAACATCTCGTCACTAGAGGTCAGTATTCATCAAAGTATGACGTTAAAGCTGTAACGTGTAGCTGGACTGCCATTCAGGATCAGCTTGGATTTAAAGCTGATGCAAAGACAAATAACTGGGCCTAAGAAGCACAAAATCTGAACCAAAAGCTGAACTAGAATAAGTATTAACTGATGTAGCATCGCTGAACTGTTCCTACATTCAGAACTGTTTACATGTGGTCACAAGATCACCTTCAAATTATAGTATCTACTGACAACATGGTAGAAGATTGAAAATGTTGCACATTCATTTCATTGGAACCGCTGGGTCCAGCTATTGTTCTGTATTGTTGGCAGTGGTGGACAGTAACTAAGTAAATGTAA
This sequence comes from Pygocentrus nattereri, assembly GCF_015220715.1. Taxonomy (NCBI): domain Eukaryota; kingdom Metazoa; phylum Chordata; class Actinopteri; order Characiformes; family Serrasalmidae; genus Pygocentrus; species Pygocentrus nattereri. Next base: position 17,204,627 of record NC_051227.1, read on the forward strand.
TTAGTTATTGTACTTAAGTATTTTTTTTGTGTATCTGTACTTTACTTAAGTATTTCCATTCTGGGTGACTTTTTACTTTCACTCCACTACATTTTAAGGTCTAATATCTGACTTTTTACTCCACTACATTGGGTGAAATCTGTCCTTCCTTTTGGTTTTTGTGTGTATAAAAAATGTAACATGTCAAAACTAAAGAACCACAAAGCTTCATACCGACCCAGTGCAGCACACGGTTCAACATCAGTGCAGCGGCAAAAAAAATTTGGAGCACATACGTCACCTAAATGATGAACTCACCTAACTTTGTGTAAATAGACAATATAACACAATATAGAAATATGTCCACATATGCAGTCGTGACTGATGCGGCTTTTTTCTGAATTTCTACAAACACCATTTCATTTTATTGTAAATTAGTCTGGGCTGGTTTATGTTTATGAACAGAGGCCTACAGATCAACATAGTAAAGGAGCTCATCTGTGATCCTGAGTTTAAAGCCAGTTTTTATTAAACTTAAACTTGGAACTAAGTTGTAAATAAATCTTAAACTGAAACTTTGCTTGTGTGTAAAAGTGATTTCAGAGCCACTCGGTTCTCCCTGATGGAAACTGTTTACCTTCAGTGTTTTGTGCTTATGATCATTTTAATAGACGTCAGTGTCACTAATTAATGATGTTCTATTAAAAGACTGGTTTACCAAGAGAGACGATGGAGGATTTTCACCTGAAATGAGTTCATGAAGCAAGTCTTGTTATAAAAATGATAACAGGACATTAGAACCATAATTCATCTTTTAGTTCTTTTACTTTTGATACTTAAGTACATTTGAAGGTAAATACTTTTGTACTTTTACTCAAGTCGAGGTCTAAAGGGAGGAACTTCTACTTTTACTGGAGTAATATTTTACCTTGGGCGTCTCTACTTTAACTCAAGTACATGATTTATGTACTTCGTCCACCGCTGATTGTTGGTGGTGAGCCAATCTGAGGCTTGTGTTTATTAATGCACTGTATAGCTGCTCTCACCAAACTCCTCTAATCCAATATTATAGCACCCCATTACAATGTTAACAGAACACAAAAGTGGTTTCATCAACACCAGTGAGACCTTGAACAACTTTCATGATTCTTCACTGACTACATCCTAACAGAACTGATCTTTAATGGTTTGTAGATTTCCCCCTTCAGAACTGGAGGCTGTTCTTTTCTGAATAATGGTCAGATATTTTACGACACACCTCAGAACCTGCATGACAGCTTTCCAAGATATTCTGAAGGTACAAGGTGACACTACTCTTCTTCATAAGGTGCTTTATATTAATGTAATATTGGGTGTTTCCGTTAGTCTACTGTCTGTCTGTGTATTAGGGCCAATGGCATGACTGGTTTCTTCCTGATCTGTACTGTATATAATATTCTTTCCTACATATCGCTGTTGTCAGAACTAAACCTCATATCTCCAAGATGGTCATTTTATAGGAGAAGAAAAAAAACCTACTCTATTTTTAATGTCAGCCAATGGAACCAGACTTAAGTAATTTTGGGCCATTTTTGTTAGTTCATTTATCATGAAATTTACAGACAATGTAAAGAACAATGGGTAGTTTAGAATTATGTAAAAAAAAACAACTGAAAAATTACAAAAATGGAGATACAAGGTTTTGTTGTGACAGCAGCGATATATTGGTTATATTTGCACAGGGCTTGGGAAAGTTGCTATGTGACAAATAAAAACTTTTTTATGTAAAAATAATTGTTAATATGTTTCTTTTTTTACTATTTTGTTTTAGATACATTGTAGATACTCAGTCTCAAACTATTTCACCTAAATATTTATCATTTATAGTGTAACTGAACATGACGACTGTAATAGAATTTATTAACCTTTAAAACTAAACCAAGCCCTAACTTCAATCAAAAAACTGAACCTATTCATAAACATAATCCTGACAATGTTCCACCAAATAGTTTGTTAATATAAGCTTCTTTAGATATCACACATGCATAATAATAATAATAATAATAATAATAATAATAATAAAAACTTCAGACACTGTCAACTAGGCAACATTAGGTATGGCTATATTTGTTATAACAAGTATTTTGCCAAGAATTACTTTTTCAAATAACATCCTAAATAATATATTGCAATTATCTATTCATGGCACTTTTGTCAAGTTATCTGCATCAAGATGTGATCATCAGTTTTGAAATACAAAACATTCTACATATTGATTTATATTATTATTACAACTTCTGCTGGTCATTATAAAATCATTCACATCGCTCTGTCATTTTGTTCAGCTCATTTATTTATTTGTTTATTCTCAAGCTCCTATTAATATTTTGGGTTGTGATTTTCTTTTACAGTATACTAAGTTCTAAGATCACGTGTTGGCAACATGCGCCTCTTTTACTGCCCACAGAAGAATTGGGTTTGTAGGTAAAATAAAATAATCCTCCTTTGCAGTAAAATAGAGCTCTGCTGATCATTCAACACAGTTTAACAATGAATGGATTATACACTGGAGTTAATGTAGAACTGCTAATTCAACCTTTAACCCTGAAGATTGGCATGCAGAGTGCTGATCACCATAGCAACACTGACAACAATCTCGCCCAGCTAGTAGCTAATGAAATGGCAAAGAGAGAGATTTAAAAATAACATTGGTAATTTAGACTTGGTTGTGTTTCTAATCACTCCAGCTGGTTTCCAGATATGTTTAATCTGCAACAAGAAACTGTCAAACACCAAAAAGTCATGAAGTTGAAGTCAGCATCTTGTTTCAATTGTCCCATTCCACCTTAAATGTTGCAGCAGCTACTTTCTCAGGAAAAAAAAAAAGGAAGGAACGACTTCGGCCTCATAAACACCTGTTATGTCTTGTGTTTTTGCTTGGCTTGTGTGTTTTGTTCTCATTCCAGATTCCATCCCGTAACTTCACCCTTTCGGCTGCTGGACCCTGCTGCTGACCATTCCATTCCATGGTTTCATCTCCCCTCCACCTGCTTAAAGAGTCAAGAGGAGTATATTTTGCTATCATTGCCTGCTCTGCTTGTTACCGACCCTGCTTGTTTTCACCATGCTTTAGCCTGACCCTAAATACTGTATATATCTTGTATATGTTTGTAAATAGTCTAATTGAATCGGCTGTAGGGAGTGGCTGTCGTTTTGTTTGGGAACGGGTTTTGTCAGTGTGTATGGTTAGTAAGGGAGGTAGGTTTAAATACTGTAATTTATTTCTTTTTGTTTGTATGTAGGGAAGGTAGATTGAGTTGCGTAGTAAAGTTAGTGTGGGTTTGTTTGTTGTTTTGCCTGGGCCATTCCTGAGGTTGTTGCTGGTGTGTAAATCTACTGTTGTATTCTTCTTAGTCACATAATACAGTCTTGAACTTAATAGTTGCGTTTGGTGTTTCGTCTCTCACTTACATCAACACATCTCTCTCTTTTCATATTGTTACTGCCTGACCTAGACCAGGTCGTAACAAACTCCAGAAATTATTCTTCCTTTGCAGAAAAGTTTCCTGCTGGAGATGCGAGAAAAGCTTAAAAAGCTTAAATCAGAGCAAAGTAAGTCTGTGTTTTCATTTATATTTGATATTTTATCCTATACCAGGACATTTAGCACACAGTGAGTCTTATTTACAGCCAAGATGGTAAAATGGACATAATGTTGTGGCTCCCAAGGTGGTTTGATTATTGTTCAAAGGGCAAAACGGCTCTTCTTAACATTTGGGTTGCTGACTCCCATTCTAAGTATTGTGTAATTGTGAAGAGAAAATGGCAAAGAAAATGAGTCTGAGCAACATGATGACACAGTGCCTTTCACAAATATTGGCACTCCTGGTGAACATGAACAAAACGACCTATAGGGAACAAGTTATTGCTTATCCTATTTATTCAAGGATAAAACCTAAATCTTACCATAAAATATATATTTTTCTCAAATCTGTGTGTGCCACAATTATTGCCGTCCCATATTTTAATACTTTGTGTAGCCTCCCTTTGCAAAAACAGCAGCTCTGAGTTTACTCCTATAATGCCTAATGAGATCAGAGAACACATAAGACCTCTGAGCCCATTCCTCCATACAGAACCTCTCCAGATCCTTCAGATTCTGAGGTCCATAGTGTGGACTCTCCTCTTCAGCTCATCCAACAGGTTTTCTACAGGGTTTGGGTCAGGTGACTGGGGTGACCATGGTAAAACCTTAATTCTGTGGTAAGTGAATCATTTTTGTGTTGATTTTGAGGTGTGTTTTGGATCATTGTCCTGCTAGAAATCCAAACTATGACCCAGTTTAAGCTTCCTGGCTGAGTTTGATTTTATGTCTGCTGGTACTTGGAGTCTTTGGTACCAAACAAGTTGTCCAGGGTCTTTGGAGGAAGAACATCACAGATCCACTGCCATTCTTCACAGTGCGGATGCAATACTTTTCTGCATGGCTGTTTCTGTGTCTAAGCCAATGAGTCTATGCTCTGGTGCTTGTTGTTAAACAGCTCTATTTTGGTCCAGCTTGGTCCAGTAACATCTGGCAAACTGTAAGTGCTTGAGTTTGTACGTCCTTGACAGCAGAGGCTTTTTTCTGGCAACTTTCACAAACAACTGGTGATTATGTAAGTGGCGCCTGATTGTAGTTTGGGAGACATTCTGACCCCAAGACCTAATTCTTGGATAAGCAGTGAAGAATATTTTTTACAGCCTGTTTTGCTCATGTTTACCAGCGTTGCCACCAGATGTTTGAACTGTAATTTCCAAAGCAGTCTAACTAAATTGCTCAAAGCTTTTACCTATTAAACTGAAAAAAGACAGTAAAATGTCTCATAACTACAGAATAACAAGAGATCATATGCATATTTGTAAAACGCTGAATTTGGAATATATAATTTTATTAGCCTTGAACAGACCAGCTATTAATGTTGTGGATAACATGGATAGTTATTATGATGATGATGATGATGGTTATTATTATTATTATTATTATTATTATTATTATTATTATTATTACTATTAAAGATATATTGAATACACACATTTTTCTGAAGTAAATAGTAAAAACCCAGCAGCCACAGTAAGAATTACTGCTTTCTTTAAAAGGCCTGAATTCAGTTTTGTTTGAAAGTAATGAACAGATACAAACTATATTAGACTTATTATTTAAATATGTACATGTATGGCTTTTACCTCAAATTAATCACACAGTATTGTGGAGTTTGTACCTCACACTTACCCAGTAAATATTTAGAACCTGTTAGATATGTCAGTATAATTCACTTATATTGTCTTAGAACTTGCCATCACGTTATTAAAAATAATTATTGTTGTGCCTGAACTTGCGGAACTGTAAAAGAAAGCATTACCACTATTTGTTATTATATAAACTTGTGAAGTTGGAAGATATTATTTCATACATTTTCTGCCACGATACTGGTTTTATATTATTGGGAACAGTGATTGCAACCCTTTGAACATTGGTGTAGTTATATTTATCAGCATTCTCACCTCTTAAATTGGATATTAAAGCAAACCCACTGATCAAAACAACACTCTATTTGGAGAGCAGCAGGTTGTAGCCCCGGGACACTGGACGAGAAGAAACACAACAGTCTAAATCCCCTCAGAAATCCTCCAGAGAACCCCAGACAGTCCTGCTGAATGGAGAGAGAGGAAAGGCATTTCTGAAAAGCTTTCACTCTGACTGACACCTGCATTGATGTCAGTGGGCACTGCAGCCATCTAAAGGCACTTAATGACTAGAGGAGCCACAGTGGTCTCAGAGTGTTCAGCTCCAGAGATTTATGGGCTTTTGCCATGAAGACGGAGCCGAGGAGAGGCTTAAAGAGCTTAAAGGGAAAGTGCCATGAGCAGGAACTCTGTGCCAAATTCTCTGCTTTTTTACATAATAATGAGTGATTGGTCTTTTTTAGCACTTAACTGCTAACCAATTAGTTTGATGGATTTATACGACTCTGAATATCGCTGCTGTCTGAGCAAATATGACAACTAAATTTTTGTCCTTTTTCAGTTTTTGACATAATTTGAAAATGTCTGCTGCTCTTTACATTGTTTGTAAATTTCATGAAGAATGGACCAAAAGAAAAGGCCCAAAATTACTAGGAATGTTACGATGTAACACATATACAACAAACAATATATTTGGGGTTTCATTTCATTCTGTTGTGTTGGTTCAGCTCCTGGACTGCTTTACTGCTTTTCATATTTCTCACTTTATCATTTAATTTAAATCATGTAATGTTTAAGTACTAACAGGCTTTTTTAAAGGCTTCATTTACAATGCCTTTGTGGATTTTTACTTGACCTTTCCCCAACCTCACCTTTTATCCCTTTGAATTAAACAGGCTGTTTTTGTTACTGCCCCTTCAAGACTGATATATGTAAATGAGCTCTGTTCTGATTGGCTGCCCTGTATTGTGCCTGAATCAAAAAGCTATCCAGGGTGAAACACTAGGCATAACTTTCAATGTACATGAGTTGAGCTTAACAGCTAAATGTGTAAATGTTTTGGGTTTTGTGACATCACAAATACAGCAATATAAACATAAAAAATCATCAGGGATGTGGAGATTATAAGCTTGGTGTGAGCTTGTTTTAGGGAAGAGTTTAGATTTTTATTTTATGTCTTTAGTTTTTAAATTACACTGTGACCACTTCAGGGACACTTCATTAATCCAGTATAAAGATTTATGCAGTTGTAGGCTGATTAAGTGGAAGACATACTTATGTCTACCCTTGAACTGTGTCCTGCACCACTGGCTGCACCACAACATCAAAGCATAATAGATCCCCCACATTGTTTACAGTTGGCAAGGTGTAATTTACATAATATGCTGCTCCTTTTTTCCTCTGAACAGACCTTTGGTGACTGTAACAATAGAGTCCATTTTTACTTCCTCAGTCCACAGCACTTGTTTCTAAAGTGCCTCTGATTTCTCTGGGTGTTGTTTTGCAAACTTCCAATGTTGAGTTTTCTGATAAGGTCGCAGGTTTTGTTTTGATGACTCTCACGTGCAGATCATGTTTGTGCTGCACAGTAGAACAGCTTTGCTGGCATATGGGGGTTTTGCTTTGCCTTTCTGGCCAGCATACAAGCAGCTCTATCTGAGTTTTTTTCTTAGTCTTCCAGATCTTGCCCTGACTTCCAAAGTTCCCATTCCCAAACGGCTATTCCTTGAAGACATTTAGGACAGTGGAAATTGTAAACTGGAAGCACTTAGATTTCTTTTAATAACCTTCACCTTCTTAAAAGACATCTGTGCATCAGTCGGCTTCATTTTCAGAATCTCAGCCAGCTGCTTAGAGGAACTCATGGTTGTTGAGTGTTAGCACAAAGTTTGAAGAGTCATAGAATTTAGACAGTTCATTATGATGACTCTCGACCTGCCTGACCAGTCCTAATGTCCCAGTTAAGGCCTAAGGAGTTAAGTTCTGATATCTTATAGTGTCCAAACTTTTGCATGTCACAATTGCTATTTTGTTTTCCTTTTTTGGATTCATCAAACATATAATAACTGTATATTAACAAATGTCGTATAAATATTGGTTGTGTTTACTTTTCTATTTAAAAATCAACATAAAGTGCAATGTAATTTATCTCATGCCACATTCTATCACATTGTAACATGTTCAAATGAAATATATATAATTTATAAGAATAATTCTGCATGCTATCACTGTGTATGTCACTTAAATGCTCCTTCAAAGGTCTTTAGTGCTGCCTTTTGAACAACTAAAGAGCCTTTTCTAAGCACACTGAATTTTCGCTGAAAGCCTGTAACATTTGCGTGAGGTGAACACATGAATCCATCTTAGGTGACAGGAGAGGTTAGTGTGGCTGGACGAGTGGCTGGTCAGTAATTGCACTTGGACATCCTCCTGAAAGACCCTATTGTGGAAGCAGCTGCTTTCTTTCTGCCGGCCATCGCTCCACATTCATGTGAACGGATTCCTCTCAAATTAGGCTAAAGAATTTAAATGAGCCGACTAATGGAGTGAGATTAGATATGTAGAGGAGGGCGAGGAACAAAGAGCACGGTCTGTGTGTGATACGGCTCAGGTTTCACAGACAATAAGAGCACATACGCAGGTTGACATGGCGAGATTAAACCTGTTAATCCTGATACCTTATTTAGTGATAGGTAGATATGAGATGAGATTCATCTGATTATATTAGCAGTGTGTTAACCCTTTTTCTTGCTTGTCTGCCTTCACACACATATGAAACTGAGTGACATCCCATTCTTAATCCATAGCGTTTAATATGATGTCAGCACACCCTTTGCAGCTATAACAGCTTCAACTCTTCTAGGAAGGCTTTCCACAAGGGTCAGGAGTGTGTTCATGGGAATTTTTGACCGTTCTTCCAGAAGAATGGTATTGTGAGGTCAGACACTGATGTTGGACGAGAAGGCCTGGCTCGCAGTCTCTGCTCTAATTCATCCCAAAGGTGTTGTATCAGGTTAAGGTCAAGACTCTGTGCAGGCCAGTCAAGTTCTTCCACACCAAACTCGCTCATCCATGTCTTTATGGACCTTGATCTTCTTCTTGCCTCTGATCAAGGCTATGTATCCCTATTAGTGCTACTTGACCTCAGTGCAGCTTTTGATATAATAGACCACAATATTCTCCTAGAAAGGTTAGAAATCATGGTTGGAATCACAGGAACAGCCCTATCATGGTTCAAATCTTATCTAATGACATTATCAGTTTGTAAACAATTTATCTTCCAATTATTCAAAAGTAAGATTTGGAATTCCGCAAGGCTCTATTTTAGGACCATTACTATTTACACTATACATGTTACCGTTTGGCACAGTTATAAGTAACCATGGCATTAACTTTCATTGTTACGCAGACAATACGCAACTGTACATATCAGTCAAGCCTGATGACAAATACAGATTAAAGAAAATGGAGGACTGTGTAAAAGATGTGAAAGGCTGGATGTTGTGTAATTTCCTCCTACTAAACAGTAACAAAACAGAGGTTCTCCTTCTGGGTCCAAAAGTGGCAAGAAATAAATTATCAGATTTAATTCTAAATCTCACTGACTTTCCAGCCACACCTGGCTCAGCAGCAAAAAATCTTGGAGTTATAATTGATTCAGATTTATCATTCGTTGAACACCTAGGCAGCATCACTAGGACAGATTTCTAAATCTTCACAATATTGCCAAGATAAGAAATACCCTATCCCTGCATGATGCAGAAACACTAGTACATGCCTTTATTACTTCTAGGCTAGACTACTGTAACGCACTACTGTCAGGATGCACGAGCAGGAATCTAAGCAAACTTCAACTAGTCCAAAATTCTGCAACCAGGGTCCTCACTAAAACTAGAAAATTTGATCATATCAGTCCAGTGCCATCATCACTTCATTGGCTGCCTGTTAAATTCTGTATTGATTATAAAATCCTTTTATTGACATATAAAGCCCTACATGGGGTCCTGAGTACCTGCAAGACCTTTTTTCTAATTTCCTATTACGAGCCATCACGACCACTCAGATCCCAGAGTGCTTGCTTATTAATAGTTCCTAGAATTCATAAGGCTGCAGCTGGGGGAAGAGCCTTTGCTCATAAAGGCCCCAAACTCTGGAATGATCTTCCAGAAAATGTTTGGGACTCAGACACAGTCTCAATCTTCAAATCTAGGCTGAAAACTCACTTGTTCAGTTTAGCTTTTATAGTAAACTGAGACGCTGGTGCTGTCGTCCCGCTGCTCACACGCGGTCACTCAAGTTTGTGGACGGTGGAGCGGAGGGATGCCAAACTGTTTCAGAGTGCTGCCGTGTCCTTCTGGTTCTCTCCTTTTAGTTAAGCTGTCATAGTCAGATCTGCCGGAGTCGTTAGCCACACCCTGGAAATGTTCACATTCCCTGTTTTACATACAAACAGACAGAATAAAACTAATTCCCTCTCCCTGCCTTTTTTCAGAGTATATGACCACTCACATGTCCGGCCGGACACTGAAGGACGACTGACTGTCGAGCTCTCCTGCTACCCACTTCAGACCAGCTGCCCACGCCAGAGCTACCGCCACCTACCTTGGACTAGCTGCCCTGAAAACTACATTGAAGTTTTCATAGACTCCTAGCTATTACTACTACTAATACTACTGCTATTAATATTAGTAGTATAATCATTTGTAGGTAGTTTGACCAGAGGAGGATGCGTCTCCCCTTGTGAGCCTTGGTTCCTCCCAAGGTTTCTTCCTCAGCTCTGAGGGAGTTTTTCCTTGCCACTGTCACCCCTGGCTTGCTCATCTGGGGTTTTTACATTCTTGTTAAAACTTTGTTTTCACTGGAATTCTGTGAAGCTGCTTTGTGACAACATCAGTTGTAAAAAGCGCTACAAATAAATTTGATTTGAGTTGATTTGCTTTGTGCACTGGTGCGCAGTCATGTTGGAACAGGAAGGGACCCATTCTTTCACTAATGTTTGTAGAAGCAGTCTGCAGGTCTAGGGACTTGGTTTTATACACCTGTGGCCATGGAAGTGATTGGAACACCTGAATTCAATGATTTGGCTGTCTGAGTGAATATTTTAGAAAAGAAAAATTGGAAATCTATCTATCTATCTATCTATCTATCTATCTATCTATCTATCTATCTATCTATCTATCTATCTATCTATCTATCTATCTATCTATCTATCTATCTATTTTATATATTGTCCATATATTATACATTGTCCATTATATATATATATATATATATATATATATATATATATATATATATATATATATATATATATATATATATATAATGGACAATGAGCATAGAAACAAGGAGGTGGTCATAATGTTATGCCTGATCAGTGTGTGTATATATATATATATATATATATATATATATATATATATATACACTGATCAGGCATAATATTATGACCACCTCCTTGTTTCTACGCTTATTGTCCATTTTATCAGCTCCACTTACTGTATAGCTGCACTTTGTAGTTCTACAGTTACAGACTGTAGTCCATCTGTTTCTCTGATACTTTGTTACCCCCTTTTACCCTGTTCTTCAGTGGTCAGGACCCCCATGGACCCTCACAGAGCAGGTACTATTTGGGTGATGGATCATTCTCAGCACTGCAGTAACACTGACGTTGTGGTGGTGTGTTAATGTGTTGAACTGGTCTGAGTGGATCAGACACAGCAGTGCTGCTGGAGTTTTTAAAAACTTCTGCACAGGAGGTTCACACTTTTTCAATGAAGTATGCAGTTGGTCAGTGCCCTCCTACTTCTCTCAGCCCACAGTTTAGTGCTCCAAACCAGGCAGCAGAACCAGAAAGATAAGCCCCCCCAGGGCAGGACATTATTGTATCTTTAGGAGAAAGAGGGAGGGAGGTAGGGGAGGGGAAGAATCTGTGATCTCTGATTGACACATGCACTGTGGGCAGAACCATCTGGATGTGTTTGGGCGTCCAGGTGTGAGGAGGAGATCAATAGAAGAAACATTCCTGCCCTCGCAGGACCAATAAGAATCCATCTGACCACTTTGAAGCAACGGTCACTCACAGTTTAATTTAAGAGGAATCTGTTCATGTAAAAGGGGAATTCAACCATTTTTTGTTAAATCAATGAAATGTAAGCAGAGTCGTTCAGAGTGGTTTGGTGTAAAATGCTTACAACTTATATGGCCACAATTGTTCACAGTGGTGGTGATAGGAACCAGGCGTCCTGCTCTAGAAGCTCCTTCACAGGAAGTTATCAAATTAAATGGTTATGAATTCATGACCTGATGTTTAATGTTGTTTTATAATAGTTCTGTCCAGGTTTTGGTCTAAAATGTATGTTTTCAAAGGAGAGGTGCTGTGAGGCAAAATAGCTCCCAAAGAAACCTACTATTTTCAGATTTATCACTATTTCACCATCATCAATAATACATATAAAACTCGTGTAGGTCCACTGGTGGTTCTGGATAGTAAATAAAATGTCTATATCTGTGTTGTAGACATGGTGACCCCTGGTTCCCATCACCACCACTGTAAAGAATCTGAGTCTGTAAATTCCTCCACAATGAACCATTTCTTGTCAAATCACTCTGAAAGGCTTTGTTTACATCTTGGTGAATGAATTGGGCTGAATTATTTAATTATTTAATAATTCCCCTTTAATTTCCTTCTGTTGTGTTGACACAGCCCCCATGCTGCTTTATTGCTGCTCACATCTTTGAGTTTTGAGCTTTAACATTTAGTTTTAGACCCAAAGCTTCAAGAAAGAGAGGAATAGTGTCTAAAAACTCCACGTCCTATGCCGGTAGATGCTTGATGTACTAAGAAGTTCCATTGAAATTCTATGTCACTCACTACTACAACAACATATCGCATATCACTCCAGTTATTACCATAAGTGTGGTCATATGCTGCTAAAGCAACCATTGTGACAGCCGTCACTTTATCGCTGACCACAAGAAGCTGCAATTAACCACATGCAGCTATGATCATATGCAAACATTTGGGCACCCCTGTCTAAATTACAATTTTTTTTATTTTAAAAAGTAAATAAACACATGCACAATTGAAATGTACAGTACTGTGTGAAAGTTTTAGGCATCTATGCAAATTTTAAAAAATTTACCTCATTTTATCTACTGAAAGTGATTTTATCTACTGAAAGTGATTTTATCTACTGAAAGTGTTGTATTCCATTGACAGATTAGTTTACTTGCTTGGAGAAATAATAAAGATCATTTTGATTATTTTAAGATTTAATGCTTAAAACAAGGAACATGACCTGCCAATGAAATTTGACACTTTCATAAGATAAGTAAAAACATGTCTAGAAATAAGTTAATAATTTTACAGTATTCTTACGACAGTCTCATAATGAGAAATAATAGTTATATTGGCTACATTTAAGATGTTTACACTTTGCAGTGTATGGGCTTTATGGTGTTTTTATCCTCAATACGTTTTAAATGCTTGTAAGTTTTGTATGACTGCAGTATTATATGTATTTTATTTGTCAAATAAATCATCATCATCATCATCATAATCATCATCATCATCATCATCATCAATATCATATCCTGAAGTACAATATTGCACCATAGTTGTACTTGACTCACTGCGCTAAATAGCCAGTTGTCTCTGAATTTCAGCGTAGAACATTATTTGATCATCATGTCATTTAAATAGGGGACAACATTTTTGTTTATGAATTAAAATGTCAATTTGGCTCATTAAAGGGCAAATAATGTTGTGTATATTGTTGGTTAGGTAAACAGAAAGTACTGGAAATTTGCTCAGCCTTCACAAAATAAATACAAATAAAAACAAACTGAAATTAAAAAAGGCCAATTTAACTGCAAAGAAATCAGCCCTAAAAATTCCCACTTTTTTATGCTACTTTTAGGCTTTTATTAAAGCTGTGTTGCCTTGAAAGATTATTTCACTTCAGTGAAGTAACAACACTTTCAGTTCAGTATGGGTTTGGGCTACTCACTGGCCAAACTCATGCAGAGCAACAGAAGCCGGGTTAGTGACCACTGGGATACACGAATAACTGTGTGTTTAAGCCCCCTGAGACTATAATCAATGTTCCTGACTGTAACTGTCAGCCTCTTGGCCTGTTTGCTTTATTATCTGCTCGTCCCATCAGATGACCACCTGAGACTCACAGTGTGCAAATCGCTTTCTGATCATTCTCAGGACACTTGGTGCATTCCTTTCTCTGCAGGATATTGACCTTATTTATTGGCATTTTGTCTTGATCTCTGGATGAAGGAACTAAAGGAAAGTGCCTGAAGCTCTCAGTGCAGCTCCTGTGGCTGAATGACCAAGTAGAGCCATCTGTGACTTTCCCTTATAGCTAATGAGGTGATTAAGCTTAGTGAGCACTAGGGGGCGACAGCACACCACTTGACTACAGCACTGAAAGTGACTCAAATAGTGCATATAAATACATTACACATTACGCAAATATAAGTTTATAAGTTATAGCAACAACACGAAACAACAACAACAACAACATCAATAATAATAATAATAATAATAATAAT